>NC_139348.1:14568624-14596124 GCF_055883805.1 Amblyomma maculatum | reverse complement strand
GGTACACCATCTATATATACTACCGGACTACGATGAATGGCTCAACGTCGGCATCACAGCGTAAGCCACAGTACGACAGCGCCCAGCACAGTTCGAAGAAATGGAGTCAGCCTTGTTAATGTGGTTCGGGAATGTGCACGCGAATGGTGCTGTCGTGAGCGACGAAATGCTTCAAGAGAAGGCTCGCTGGCTCGGCAACATTATCGGTGCTTCCTCTCCTCCGTCTTGATAGGTTTTACCTATGATGACTTACGGAATTTTTGTTCAGTAAAACAGGGAGATTTTTACTGAGAAATATTATTCTACGCTCAGTCTAGGCGTTACCGACTTCAGCTACTCAAGAGGATGGTTGACAAGGTTTAAGAACAGACATGACGTTTTGGGTCGACGGATTTATGGAGAAGAGGGTAGCATCGACATCTTTGCTGTGTTTATATACCCAAATTAATTAAAACAGCAGTTATTAATTATAATTTTTTTCTCAATTATATACTTTTCGTTTTTATTCATGACTCGTTATTATGGATGACTCGCTTTATGGACAGTTTTGGTCGGAAACCAAAGCTTCCATACTAACGAGGCACGACTGTATTCCTATTTTTTTCTCAATTTAATGTATTCTGTCGCAAAACAATGTACAGTTCGGCAATCATTATTTTTTTTTCGAATTAGGAAAAAGAGCAAGGCTGAAAGCTTGGGCGCGTTGCTGTCGGTTTTCTTGCCTCATAGCGCTAAACAGACAGGAACACAGCCAAACATACGGGACGGGCGAGAAAACAAAAGCGCCCGTCCCGTGTGTCTCGCTGTGTCCCTGTCTGTTTAGCGTTATGTGGCAAGAAAAGAAAAAGAGCATATCATCTTTGTTGTCGTCGTCACTGGGGTCAACAGCATTTGTCTTTTCAGTTTATAGTAGAAACTGGCTTGTTTTATGTCTAATACGAATCTTGTTCACGTGGGTCAGATGGGATAAACTCTTTGTATTGCATTATGGGCCTATGCGTAGTAACGTGGTACCCATGTAGGCCTTAAATTGAAACCGATCACAAAAGGGTAGGCGAGGAGGGGGAAAGGATTGCGACTTTAGTGCAGAGTTGGACATGTAGTGGCCAGAGTTTCTCTGCTTTTATCCAGGATAATAATTGTAGTATAAAATTAGGAGTAAAATACAGCCTTCATACGATAAAATTCTGGCTAGCCTATATATACCCCAGGATTACCGAGAAATGTATATTTGCTTTAAGTTACGATTTAATTTAATGATTCTTTTTTTTTTTTGAGGTCGAGCGCCCGACCTCAACCTCACATTTTGAGTTTGAGGTGAGGTTGAGTGAGGTCGCCAATAGTCACCTGAAAAGTGAGGTGAGGTCGCCTGGGGGACCTCAACCTCAATTGATGAGGTTGAGGTTGAGTGAGGTCGCCAAATATTTTTTGAGTTTGAGGTGAGGTCGAGGTTTTTGAGGTCAAATGCCCACCTCTGATACAGGCTGAACCGATATGAAACCGCGCGGAGCTCTCATTTCGGAAATTCCTGTATGGTCTGTGGCCCTTGTTTCAGAAAAAAAAACTGGACGCCAGGCTGTGAAAAGCATGCAGAGCTATAAAATCACACCACTACATTTGAAAAAGAAAAAGAAAAAAAAAAAATACATGCGACTCGAACTTCGGTCTTTTCAGCCAGCAAGCACGCACTTTAACCACTACACTTCTTTTTTTCTTTTTTGCCTGACTTGAGCACAATACACAAAACCACTTACAGGGCACAATGAGCATTAATTAATACAACAATCAGTCAGGTGGGTTGTGGCGTCGTCGTGCTAAAATTCTCTTAGGGTCACTAATGGCTCCAATCTTCCGAGCCACTCGGGAGCTTCAGGAGCAAGTTTCTGAATTTCAATATATCTATTCATGCCTTCCCGAAAATAGATCCGTGCTGGCCGTGCGTCAGGATCGCAATGGTATCCTGCCATTCTCGAGCGCCAAATACAGTGGAGGGCCATTAGCATAATATGGTCAAATGGCACCCCATCCTCATTCTCTACTGGCAAGTACCTAATACCATGCGAGTATAATGGAAATTCCTTTTTTAAAGTCCTTTGTAAAATATCCCAAAAGTATACCCCTTCCCAACAATGTAGGAAAACATGGTCTATAGTATCTGGCTGTTTACAAATTAAGCAATGCTAACCCCAAGGTAAAAATAAATTCTTCCTTTCCAAGAACTTCTTTACTGGCAGTGTTTCCGTGTGTAACTTAAAGAAAAACGTTTTTGCATTTGACGGGACCGGCATCGCCTTCACCCGCTTAAGTACGTCGCGTCCTGGTCCTCCACTGTATAAGGCCCTGTACATTGGTATGGGTAGAACTACGTCGCACAAATCCTTGTACAGCTTCTTCCTGCTAACACAAGATAAATATTCATAAGAAACTCGAACAGTAGGAATCGCACACTAGCGACAATTTCTCTAAAATAACCAAAACTGCGTCCCGATACAGTTTCGGTCGAGACAACAAAGTCCGGCAGTCCATTTCCGAGCCTTAATTGGCACACAGTACGCAAAAATGGATCTTTTACATCGCGAACAAAAAGAAATCTGCTGACAATCTGTCGTAGAAACAAATGCCCCAAACCCAGTCCACCGTCCTTCACCCGCCTAAACAAACTTGTCCGGCTACATCGTTCCCATTCTGCTGCCCACACAAAAATGGCAAATATCCGGTGCAGTCTCTGTACGTTCATCCTTGCACAATGCAACACTTGCATCACGTACCACAGCTTCGACATAAAAAACATATTGCACACTGTGGCCCTGGCGAAAACTGACAATTGTTGCCCTTTCCACCCCTCCACCTTTTCCCACATGGCTTGAGTCTGTGCCCTCCAGTACGATTCGCTATCGCGATAACTATCTAGTGGGACTCCCAAGTACTTTACTGGTGTTGTCACCCAGGACATGTTTGCGAACTTCTCGGGCGCCGTTGGCCATTCTCCGTGCCAAAGCCCCAGGGACTTTGACCAGATAACTTTACTGCCGGAAACCTTTGTGAATTCTTTTACAGACGACACGGCCTCGAGAACCCCTTCGCGATTCACTGCGAATACAGCCACGTCGTCCGCATATGCCAGCAGCTTAACCTCTGCCGCTTGCAATTGGAAGCCACGAATTTTGTCGTTTTCTATGATATGTAAACACAGTGTCTCGATGTAAATGCAGAATACCACTACACCACGGCAGGATACGGTGGTAGTGGTTATAGTATTTCTACTTATGTAGTCGACATTGCTCTGTTGTAGTTTATTTTTGTAGGGTGTAGAATTTGCGGTCGTAATTGTACGATCGCCCTTTACACACGCTGAATCTTTTTCCTGGCTATCACGAAGGGTTATCCGTTTCCCGCATCTTTACAATGTATCGCTTTCTTGCAGACAAACCTCAGAATGTCACAATTTACTAATGCTTATGTGTTTTGTCATCGTCTTAGAACGCATGCAATATTTGCTACATATAGATATATGCGGTGCACCAGCACTTGTAATACTGCTTGTTTTAGCTTCACCTGCGGCCAGCGGAGCCGCGACATCAATGAATTTACTTCTGACCAAGTATTTTGCATACGTAAACACTCGAGGAAGCGACTCCCGATGTCCGGCTGACCTGTGCATATTTCGATGGTCAGCCTTGTGTTTCATTTATTCTCGAGCGTATTTTATCCTCGCTAACGAAACGCTACGTTCTTACTTGCACTTTCGCGTTGAAGGTGGCAGATCTTCAGTCGCAGATATGAAGATGCACCGCAAGATCCTACAAGCTGCAGCGACTGTTGCACACGCAAAAGCAAAACGCGATGCGTGTATGTACGTGCTAGCGCACACATCCCCGGCTTCATATCTTCTAGGTATTTGCGAAATAACGCGTACTCCACATATACAGAAAACTTGTAACGTATGATTTCATGCTTATTTAGCGCGAAGGCATGTTCCGATGTGGTCATCCTGGTTGAGCTTCACGATCCGCCCTAATTGTACTGACAATCGGAAATACTCTGTCCCGTACGTTTCATTCATTTCGGGTTTGTCCGATTTCTGTTAAACCGGACATGACCTGTCCTGTATATGAGCTCAATACAGGACTGGTCCGCCCTATTCATATCCATACCGGACTGGGATGTCATGTATAAGATGCATACTGGAAATGGTCTGCCCTGTATTAACTCTTTACCGGACTGTACCATCCGGATTGAGATTCATATCGGACATGACCTGTCCGATATAAACCCGAGTAAGCTTCATACAGGACTGGTTACAGCGGTATGAAATTTATACTGGATAATACAGGACCGATTCGAACTCGTTTGTCGCGATACGGGAGTTTTCACTAGGGACTCACCGGTTTCAGTTTTATCTCGATCTTCGAAGCCTTTAAATCGAGCGCTGACGCGTGCAACGGTCATTCGTGGATCGACGACTGCTGAACACAATTGTTGCTATCGCCGCCGCTTAATGCTTAGTTCTTTTGCGGGCGCAAGTCTGTCCAATAAAGACTTGGTTCCTGCGAAGATCGTCTCTTCATTTGTTGCCAACGGCATTGTCACCACGACGTATCATCAGTTGAATGTTCTAAATCCTTGTCAACGTGACCATGCCGCTGAAGACTGAACCAGCACATCCTCTCGTTTACGCCCAGCTCCGTGAGTCACCAAGCTTCCAAGGACGTCCGGATGAAGACGCAGAAGACTGGCTTGACATTTTCGAGAGCTTGGGCTCCTTCAATGCTTTGGGCAGCTGTCACAAACCCCCGCCTTTACGGTCACAAGAGGTGCGGGATCCTCTTTACGATTACTCGTCGTTCCTCTATGAGGGTTGTGAACACATTTAAAAGTTAGGCCGGTCAACCCGTGAAGCACGTGTGTCGGTGTGTGATTGAGGAATAAGTACAAATAGGTCACTTTCTTTTACAAACAATTGAAGGTTTATAAATAGCAGACCAAAATTACACTGATAATAATAGAGTACAATGAAAGAGAATACAACGCCACGACAAGATATTGATGAAGACGAAGAAATAAATGATAAGAGAAAAAAAATAATAACCCGACAATGAACAAAACACTGTGATAAAAATATGAAGACTATAAAGATAATAAAGCAGGTATTTCAGATATTATAAGTATGAGCAAAAATTACATAAGAACACAGCGTAAAATACTACTAAGTCAGGTCAAAAGTTAACAAAGCGAAAATAATGTTCGATTGAACAACAGTCCGTGGCGAATGAAATTCTCACGTCTTTCTTGTTGCTGAGGCGTCGAAGGCTGTCTTGCTCGGTAGCGGCGGCCGTACAGGTGCAGAGGACGATGCGTCGATCGCGGGCCCGAAGAACACAATACGCTTTCGGAGCACCGCGGAGTGGCCGGAAGTTTGAATCTTCCCAAACGCACTGGTGAGGGCGTGCTGCTGCCGGTTATTTTATACCCTCGGCCGACTATGCAGCAGCCGCGTCAAGGACAGGCGGTCGCTGCCCCATCGGCTTGTCGAATCTTGTCCAGAGGAGCGACGGAGTCCCGTGAATTTCGCTCTATATTCCAGCCATAAGCTCCCGCATCTTCCGCTGTATAATAGGTGAAGCAGCTTGTGACACTGCCCCCCACTGAAGAATATTGCCTCGGAATATTCTAGAACTCCACAAGCGCCGAGAACGATGTTATTACGCCCCTATAGAGGGGTGCAGTAGATTGGGTCCGTTCAGTGCACTGAAGATCGTTCGTCACTCACTACCGTTCATGACGCGCACCATATACGCACTGATCTGAACCCGCACACACCACAACACTGTAGTTCTTCAGTCATGTCTTGCGCACATGTCACAAGTCGCGGATCACTGATAACAATCAAGTGCACATATATACAGGCACATCGTGTACGATTTTCATTACACAATCAACACAATGCAGCTATGCAGTAGTGCAAGCTTAACAACTATTCCAGCCGGCTCATGTAATCTGCTCTTGAACCAACTCTTCGCGGCATACACTAGGGAGGCCTTGCAGGACTTTAAGCTTTTTCAGCGTTTTATCCTTGCACGCCTGCGCTCTAGTCACTACCGGGCAAGCTTCAGCGGCATCCGAAATGGGTGCGGGGCTCTCGGTGTCAGGCGCTAGCTCTTCAACTTTTACTGCAGTGGACTTCGTAGTCTCGCTTTCTGTTGTCTTGTGCCAGTTCGGATCGGGGTCGTCTGCTGGCCTAGCACCTTCCACATTTCCCAGCACCAAATCGTACAAGGGATTCTCCATACACTTAGCGAGAAGTCGTCCCTGAAAGTATGGGGTGTCGACATCGACCCAAGCTTCCGGGAGCATTAGAACTGAGCGGTCAAGTAGGTAAACTGGAGACTTCGTATCGGTGATATCTTCTTTCCGTACTAAGTCCCTTCTTACCACCACCGTGTTGCAGCCTGTGTCTCTCAGGACTCGGACTGTCTGGCTTCCGATCATGCCGGCTACGACAGGTAAGCATTCCCTGACGGCGCATTCTTTACTGGTGAACCCAGCGTTGATGACGGGGATCTTCCCTCCATCCTTAAGTTCGAGGTATCCGTTCTGAACACATACTGCAGCGGACTCCCGATTTTCTTCTCTCTGTTTCGGGGCCCCATTTGCCCAGCATCTCCAGCTTGGATGACCTGGTTTTCCGCATTTGTGGCATTTCTTGGGCGGTCCCGATCCGTCGGATGGGGCGGCCCGGCAATTTTCGGGGCGGTGTCCCGTGCGTGAACAAATAAAACATTTCTTTTCATCGCTGCTCTTCGCATCCGATGATTGAAGCAAAGTTTCCCTTCTCTCGGTCGTCTTGGAGACGGCGTTTTCTGCCTTATTCTTCGGGGTGCTTCGCTTTCCGAAGTTTGACCAGCCATCGGCCTCCACATACTTTTCTGCCCTTGCTACTGTTTCAGAGAAGGATGTGTCCTTCTTTTCTTTCAAAAACATTTGTAGCGGAGTGGCGCAGTTAGAAAGGAACTGTTCCTTTAGAATCAGGTCAAAGAGATCTGCGTACTCTTTCTTTGTGTCCGACAGCTCTATCCATCTGTCTAGGAAGTTCTGAAGACGCGTCACGAACTGTGAACACGTTTCCTCGTTCCGGGGACTAGCAGACCTGAATTTTTCTCTGAACCCTTCCTCTGTCATACGGAAGCCAATCATGAGTGCCTGCCGGAGCTTGTTGTAGTCCAAGCACTCGGACGCAGACATGTGACTAAAAACGCTGAGCGCTTCGCCGCTTAAACATAGACTAAGGGCTGTAGCCCACTGGTCGCGAGGCCAATTCTGACTCTCAGCGATGCGCTCGAAACGCATGAGGTAAGCGTCAAGGTCGTCCCTGCCCTCATTAAAAACCGGCATCAGCTTGTGCGGGCTTGTGCGTTCGGGCCGAGCAGCTTGACTCTCCCCCGTTTCTGACCTTGTCTCTCCGGTGCTGTTAGCGTCAGTTGCCGGATTATTAGGTAGGTCTCGTCGGAGCATCAGTAACTCCTTTTCTTTTTCCATCTCCGCTATCCGGAGTTGGGCTTTCTGCGACTCTATTTCCTTTTCTTTCTCCATCTCCGCCATCCGTAACTCCTTTTCTTTCTCCATCTCCGCCATCCGGAGTTTAGATTCTAGTTCTACCTCCTCTTTCCGCCGCGTACGTTCCTCATTGCGTTCTTCTCTGCGACGAGCTCGCTCCTGATCTACCCATTTGAGCAGCTCTTGACCCTCAAAGCCAAAAGTTCGGCCATACTCAACAAGCCGTTCTAACTCTGCATCAGCCATGTTAGGTGGAAAGCGTTATGCAGTGCTAGGATACAACACTAAAAAAATTGCACCTACTCTTCTCTCCCTCACCGACACTTGGTTGACCAGTCCTGTTCGCGGACGCCAATTATGTCACAAACCCCCGCCTTTACGGTCACAAGAGGTGCGGGATCCTCTTTACGATTACTCGTCGTTCCTCTATGAGGGTTGTGAACACATTTAAAAGTTAGGCCGGTCAACCCGTGAAGCACGTGTGTCGGTGTGTGATTGAGGAATAAGTACAAATAGGTCACTTTCTTTTACAAACAATTGAAGGTTTATAAATAGCAGACCAAAATTACACTGATAATAATAGAGTACAATGAAAGAGAATACAACGCCACGACAAGATATTGATGAAGACGAAGAAATAAATGATAAGAGAAAAAAAAATAAACCGACAATGAACAAAACACTGTGATAAAAAATATGAAGACTATAAAGATAATAAAGCAGGTATTTCAGATATTATAAGTATGAGCAAAAGTTACATAAGAACACAGCGTAAAATACTACTAAGTCAGGTCAAAAGTTAACAAAGCGAAAATAATGTTCGATTGAACAACAGTCCGTGGCGAATGAAATTCTCACGTCTTTCTTGTTGCTGAGGCGTCGAAGGCTGTGTTGCTCGGTAGCGGCGGCCGTACAGGTGCAGAGGACGATGCGTCGATCGCGGGCCCGAAGAACACAATACGCTTTCGGAGCACCGCGGAGTGGCCGGAAGTTTGAATCTTCCCAAACGCACTGGTGAGGGCGTGCTGCTGTCGGTTATTTTATACCCTCGGCCGACTATGCAGCAGCCGCGTCAAGGACAGGCGGTCGCTGCCCCATCGGCTTGTCGAATCTTGTCCAGAGGAGCGACGGAGTCCCGTGAATTTCGCTCTATATTCCAGCCATAAGCTCCCGCATCTTCCGCTGTATAATAGGTGAAGCAGCTTGTGACAGCAACTCAGCAAAGTTGAGGCAAGTGTATTTCGCACTTCAGGGATCTGCGAGGATCTGGTTTGAGAACCGTGAATCTTCGCATGATTGGGACACATTTAAGACGGAGCTCCTAAAGGCCTTCTTAAATGTCGTTAGAAAAGAAAGAGCGCAGTATCTCCTTCAATCCAGGATCCAAAATCGAAATGAAGGCGTCCTCGCTTACGTTGAATCACTTGCGCCGCGCCTATCCCGACATGGCTGAAGAGAATAAGGTCAACTTCCTGATGCGCGGCGTAAAAGATCAACTTTTTGCCGGTCTAGTACGCCAGCCGCCGAAGACTGTGGTGGAATTCTACCAGGAAGTAGCTAGTATAGAGAAGACCTTGGAAACAAGAAACGCCAGAACAGCCGATTAATTCAAGTCTTCCCACAGGCCACTATGATGCCTCGCCTACAAGCGGAGTCAGCCTGCGAGACCTTATCCGTGAGGTCGTTCAGGAAAAGTTGCGCCGGCTGCTCCCATCATCCCAACCGCTTGAGGTAGCGTCACTTGCAGACGTTGTTCGAGAAGAGGTTGAGCAGGCACTGGGCATTCCTTAGGCGACTGCTCCAACACTACAGCCCACTGAGATGAACAACGCTGCCGTGTTAAGCCGTCCTGCGCTGCGACGAGACGCTCCAAGCCCCTCTCGATGCTAGCAAGCTCCACCCTATCGCCGCCACTTGGCCCCCGCCCGTCCAGTCTACGAACGACCATCAAGGCCCAGGAAGTGCGACGCATGGAGGACTGCGAACAGCCGGTCATTATCCTTCCACTCGTTACGGCGAACAACCCCGAGCATAGCCTCCTTTATACACTCTGTGCCTGGCAACTCCGCGCTCCGCGGCCTTCGCCGTCGCTCCTCCTCCGTTGAAAAGTTACGCCGCTGGCTGCCGAGAGATGAAGACAGCGACGTACGGTCACCTTCGCCAGGCGAGTGCCGGGTGCGCCGTGTTGCAAAGCGGTCCGGATAGCCACGCGCTGCCGCTATCTCAAAGTTTCATGGACTATTCAGCAGTGTGTAAGGTCATGCTTCTACTTTTCCCTGCCTTCGGGTGCTGCAGGAATACAGCAGTGCACCAAATGGTAAGTGCCAGCTTTGCGTTGTCCTTCCGGCGATCGCTGCGTGGTATGCAGCTGCTTTGAGGCTTGTAAAAATAGTGACAGCACCAAACACTGTTTATTAAGCGTCAATGGACCCCTTGCAAAAATCGTTAAGTAGGCTTTCCCACGCTGCTTCTTTCCCCAAACATGGCGTCACTGGCCGCCAGAAAAACGGCGATATAGACCTGAAATCGCATCTTGCTTCTACACAGATGCATGTAGTGGTAATAGGGTAATTATACGAATATGTTCTGATCCATAAATCATACGAATTATGGCCATAATACAGTGTTTCAATACATTGCTGTTCTGCCATTAGTGGGGAATGCAGCATAGAGGTGAAGCCGACTTAACATTTATGAAAGGGGTCTATACTGGACTAGTAATGTTAGATGCGCACCTGTGCTTTCTGGACCGCAATGCTAATTGCTTCCCTGCCTAGCTCGTCTACGTAGTGTGTTAGATATGCTCCTGCGAAGTTTTTTTTTTTTTTTTGCAGTATACGCTAATTGCGAATTTTCGTGATAAAATAGAAACACAAGATTTACCTATTGTGAAGATGACTACTTTGAAGTGAGTTAAACCAAATCTTGCAAAGCCTATATTAGTTTTCCTTGTGAACTGAACCTCTGTTCCTTTCTAGCATCGGAAACCGCAAAACTCGCACTCAACTGCATTAAGGCCTGTGAGAAATAGTGACAGCACCAGAAGTATGTTTATTACGCGTCAGTAAGGTAATAATAATATTAAATGTGCACGTGTATGTTCTGGACTGCGATGCTAACTTCCTCCCTGGTTAGCTCGTCTGTGTGGTATGTTACATGTACTCTAGCGCAGTATTTTTTGTTTCGCTTAGTGCGCAATTCTGCGAAAAAATAAAAACACGAGCGTTGCCTACTGTGACGATTATTTTGGAGTGATCGAAACAGAAAGATGCAACGCGTATATTTGCCTTTCCTTGTTTTTCAAGTTAAAAAAACGTTTGTATGACGCGCTGAATCATTAAAAGTAACAGCTGATACCAAAATTGTTCTCCTTACAGATCTGAATGGCATACTGCGATGCAGTTGTTCCAATCATCTGTAAATCAAGCTGGCTTCTGAAGTGCTATCAGTGGCAACAGTCACCGTGAACATTTTTACCTACTTGTGGCAGCTATTCATCACACCACTTCTACATGGTACTCTTGTAGCACAATTGCTGTTGTGAAATGTGTAAATAAATGCTGGTGCCTTTCTTCGTAAATTTTGTTTTATTGCAGCGTAGACTAGCATTGTAATTTTTCTATTACCATTGGTGCTAGCGAAGCAGTCATGCAGTTTTTCTAGCAATGCGAAATTTCTTGAAACTGCCTGACATAAAATGTCATATAGTGTTGGTGTTATTGCCTAACAAGTACCATGACCACTTGTTATGCTTAGTGGATGTCGGCCTTACAAGTAAATATGCTGAATATGCACGGCCCATGCTTAGGAACAGTTAGGAACAGTAACAGCGCTCCCACCCCACGCCGACGTTCGTACCCGTGCGACCCATGCGCCTCGACCCTTACGTCAGTGGCGCCCTCACTGAGGGGAGCGGCAGCGCCGCGCATCTTTACTCGACGGCGCCGCTCTATTGTTCGCGCCGCGCGTTGACGCACACAGAGTATAAAAGGAGGCTATGCCCCGAGATAGCCAGGAGTATCTTCGACGCACTTCATCCCTGATGCGAAACGATGACCATGAATATCACTCTTCATCGCCGATGCAAACCGATGACCGCGCATCCCGCTCGCTCTCGCCACGCCGCCTTCCCACACCTCCTCACGGGCCTTGCCGTGAGAGCTTGTGTCCTCTTCCTCGTCAGGAAATCTGAGTACGGAAACGCCTGGGGGTGGCGTTGCCGAATTCGGCCGGAACAAAGAGCCTCCACGTATGTTAACATCTGACAACACGAACAACGGCACGCTCAGAAAAGAAAACGGTTTTGCGGCCTCTAGTAATGTAGGCGTTATAATCGACGGTCACGCGGTCCGTGCACTCGTCGACACCTGCGCCGATTACTTGGTATTCAGCGGAAAGCTACGTAGCCGAAGGGTATATACTTGGGCTTGTTGGTACATGATCGAAGGGAACAAAATGTAGCGCACCAAGACAAGGACAGAGAAAGAAGACACAGACAGCGCTAACTTCCAACTAATGTTTATTCAAGAAAGAAAGCATGGTTTTATACCACCGCGTATCACATGCGCCAAAAGAACATGCGCTAGCAAGTCGTATCAGCCAGATACGCAATCTCCTTTGGCAACAACGCGACAGAAGGGTTACTTATACAATCATCTTTCAAAAGAGTAATCCATTCAGCTTCAACTATTTCATGCGTTAACCGGTTTTTGCGCACTTTTAAAGCCATACTTTGTTTGAGGAGAGGAATACAATTGCAAACACGGCAATGAGCCGACAAACCTTTACCACACCTGTTGCTGACATCCTGGCCATGCTCACGAAGCCTATCATTGAGGCATCTGCCCGTTTGACCAATATATTGCTTGCCACAGGATAGGGGTATAAGGAACATAAAGAAAAGTTTGTTAATTGCATCCAAAATGTAGTCTATCAGATACCGGATGGCTTTTTATTAGTTCAACGTTATGCCGTTTGGCTTATGTACAGAGCCCGGGACATTTCAACGTATCTTGGACACTGCGCACGCCGGAATGATGTGGCAGACGTGTCTAGTTTATCTGGATGACGTTGTCTTTTCAAGCACCTTCGCTTACCATCTTGTGTGCCTGGAAGCCGTTCTTCGTGCTATATGGAACGCCGGACGCATACTCAAGCCTTGGAAATGTCGGTTCGCATATGGTGAGCTCAAGTTTCTTGGGCATATATTCAGCCACAGAGGCGTGAAACCAGATCCCGAGAAAACAGAGGCGTGGCGTCCTTCCCCCCACCGCCGGACAAGAAAACTGCCAGAAGCTTTCTTGGTCTCTGCGCTTACTTCAGACGCTTCGTTTGCAACTTCGCCCAGTTCGCTGCGCCACTTATTCACCTTACGAAAGACAGCGTCGAATTTGTGTGGAATGAATAGCCAGAGGCGACTAAAGCAAGCCCTTTTATCACCACCTATATTAGGCCACTTCGATCAAAATGCCGCCACTGAACTCCACAGGGACGCCAGCAACAAATCACTAGGGCCAATGCTTGTGTAATTCCAGGATGGCACTGAGCGGGTTATTGCGCACGCAATCCGAACTCTTTCCAAGCCGGAAGGCCATTACTCGACAACAGAAAGAGTGCCTCGCCGTCATGACGGGCATAACCAAGTTTCGGCCCTATCTGTCCGGCAGCCTGTGTCGTGCAGTAACCGACCACCATTCGCTGTGCTAGCTGGCCAATCCTAAGGATCCCGTGGCCGGCTTCCAAGATGGAGCCTTCGGCTACAGGAGTACGAAGTCACAATCATGCATAAATCCGAAAAAAAACCTCATGATGCTGACTGCTTGTCTCTAGCCCCTGTGGGATCGTCTCCGGGAGGCGCAGATGATGAGGAAGACACTTTCCTTGGGGCCTTGAATCCTGACGATAGGGCAGATTGGCAACATGATCCACAGCTTCAACTGAGAGCGCATCTCTCACGAGACGCACATGCGGTACCTCGGGTTTTCCTGCGTATTCATCCTGCATTTAAGATTCGGAATGGTGTCTTCTACACGAATTTAGGCAGCAGCCAGAGATCATTGCTTCTTGTCGTGCCGGAAGACCTGCGCAGCGAGGTCACTGAAGCGTGCAGAAACAATCCTACCGCTGGTCATATAGAATAAAGCCGAAAGTTTTCGCGTATTTCTGAAAAATATTACTGGCCGAAATTTGCAAATTACGTGCGTGAATATACAAGAACCTGTCGCGAGCGCCAAATGCGAAAAACATCTCCCGCGCGACCGGCGGGTCTTCATCCGCCTACTGAGCCGCCGAGTGCTCTGTTTCATATCATTGAAATTAAATTTTTAGGCCCTTTACCGACCTCGCAATCAGGCAACTTTATCAAACGTGTAGAGCTCGGGGGTCTGCTTTTGAGCCATGTAGCGGCGCTGATTTAGCGTCAGTGGAGGTCTTTCCCATTGGACAAGGTAGGACAAAAAATCTTTTTACCATCATGAGATTCGGAACGCTGGAAATGCATTACAAGCCGCACGAAGTGGCTCAGAAGCAGACCCCCTGGGCTCTACACTTTTCACAAAGCGACGGACTTAAGACTATCATATCATATTATCATAGCGACGGACTTCGGACTATCTAACGCCCTACGCGGAGTTCCGCGCACTTCCGTCGGGAACGGCTGCTGAGGCAGCCACATTTTTCATTCACGAGCATTGTCCTCCGGCGCAGTGCCTCAGCAATGCTGATTACTGACAGTGGCGCCGCGTTTGGGGCACAACTCACTCAGGAGATCTTGCGTCTAAGCTGCACCAGCCACCGCCGAACTACAACGTATCATGCGCAAACTAATGGACTTACGAAGAGGCTCAACAGAACTATAGCTGATATGATTGCCATTTACGTGGACGTCGACCATCGGAACTGGGACGAGGGACTGCCCTATGTTACGTTCGCTTATAATACCGCAGTCCAGGCGACCACATGTATGTCGCCCTTACAGCTAGTGCACGGAAGGCAAGTCACTACCATGCTTGACGCTATGCTCCCTCACGCACCGCCAGACGACATAACTGATGATGCCCGGCTAGTATGCAAACGGGCGGAGGAAGCTCGGCAACTGGCCGGACTCCTGTAATGACAGCAACAACGTGCCGATGCTCGTCACTACAACGTCCGGAGACGTGACGTCAATTTCCGGCCCCGATACAAAGTCTGGGTGTGGACACCGGTTCGCCGTCGACGGCTTTCAGAAAAACCCATGCAGCGGTTTCGGGCCGTACACAGTTTGTCGCGTGAGTGAACTTAATTAAATGTGCTGCCTTGTGTAACGCAACAGTAGTTGCGCCATTCCTTGCGTCCTAACATTGTGCACGTAGTGCGTTAAGCCGTATTACCAGTGATCACCGAGAACCCTTCCTTCTACTAGCAAACGTTTCGAGACAGTATGTACTTCGCGGTGATTAATTCATTTGGTGTTTAGCATTGCGACGATTGTTACGACCGTGCATCCGCATTTGCGCGCTCTATTGTTCGCCTGTGGGCATGGATAAGTGCTGTGGATATGTGCTGTTGGTACAATGGCTCTAAGTGAGCCTGTTTCCAGGAATCCTGTTTTGTAAGCCTGTTTTGCTTTGTGGACACCCTGCAAATGCCAAATTGACCCTGTCAAGAGAACGTCTAGAAAAACACAAAGAAATGTCCCCCTGCGGGAAATAGCCGGAAGTGCTTTCGTTCAATTGTTCACCCTTCCCGTCGAGAAGCGCTATGGTCAAGTAAGGAATGCCTACTGTCCAAAAGAAGACGACAGAGTGACATGTCCGCTGACTTGCAGGACAAGAAAGGAGCATGACGCATACGGCCATTAAGTGATTTCCCAGGAATGCAGGAAAGATTTGCAATTGTCGGAAAGGGACAATGCTGGGATCATTATGTGGCGCGCACGTGTGCTTGGGTTTCTGAGAAGTAAATCCACTTGTCGGAACCAGCCTATCGATTCTTGGCTGAAGAATAGAAATGTACCTCCTCGCCGTTCCCAAGCTTTTCCCGCCAACAAGTGACCAGGCCCAACGAAACAATGCCGAGCCAGTCAGTGCTTCAGATCATCAGTGCAGTGATGTGTTCGATTGGATGCCGATATCTGAGGGGCGTGCCCTGGATTTGGTTGGTCAGCATCTTCAGAGGGGGGCTGGACATAGGGGGTTTTAAGGACAGTGCAGAGCCCGAAAAAAAAGCGCTCTGAGCCCTGGGTAAACGGCTCATCCAGATGCTTCTCGCTATGAACTTTTAACGCTTGCCATTTTGCTGTTATACCCTTCTTCTTCATGTAAATATTCATGTAAATAAGATTTCTCAAAGTGCCATTAAACCTGCTTGTACATATTTCACCAACTTCGAAGATTCAATCTTTCTTCAACCCGGAGCCTCTGCACGCTACCAAGTGAAGGCCGGGTCGACATAGCCCCAGCGTCACGACAACTGGTGGCAGCGGTGGGATCTGAATCTACAAGCCACGACAACTGGTGACCAGCGTTGGGATCTGGATCTACAAGCTACAACATCTGGTGATTCGAGGTGGATCAGAATCTACAAGCCACAACATCTTGTGATCGGAGGTGGCATCTCAAGCAACAAGCAGGAGCAACAATCGGCCAACAAGAAAGCAGCTCGGAACATCGATCGCATGTGTGGGTGAGTGCTTGGCTTTTCTTCTGATGTGGACCAGGTTCTAGAACAGGGTTAGATTTTAGAACTGGTAAAAAGTGTTGAAACGCCTTTAGGTTTGGTGGTTTGCACAGTTGTTTTGGAAGTAGCCGACACTCGGAGCGATCATGGACCTACAAAAGCTGCAGAAACCGGACCTGTTGCAATTGTGTGAGGAATTGGGAATTGATACAAGTGGTTTGGCACGAAAACCTTTGATTATAAAGGCAATCACAGATTTGGGAGCCGATGATGAGGAGCTCAGTGAAGCATGGAACCTCATCGCCCAAAAAAAGGAGGAGCAGCTCAGACAACAGAAAGAGCGGGAAAAAGAGGAAAAGAGGCGTGAGCGTGAACTTGAGAGGGAAAAAGAGGAAAGGGAGCGCGAACGTGAGAGGGAAAAAGAGGAAAGGGAGCACGAACGTGAGAAGCGTGAAAGAGAAGCAAAAAAGCTGGACCAAGAAATTGAGCTCCGGAAATTAGAACTAGAGTTGAGCAAGAGGTCGGGCAATTGTCCCCAGCTAGCGGTACCTCTTCTCAACAAGGAGGCAGATTTCAAGATGTCAAAGTACATGCAGCCATATGTGATATCAGGGGATATCGGTCTGTATCTGGCTAACTTTGAGCGAACCTGCGAAAAACTGTCCTTCCAGCGAGACACTTGGTCTCAGAGATTATTGACGGTTCTGCCCTGCGAGGCAGCGGAGGTTGTCGCGCGGCTAAGCAAGGAGGACGCGGACAACTACGAGAAGGTAAAAGCTTGCCTTCTGAGAAAGTATAGGCTTAGCGCCGAGGCGTTCAGACAACGTTTTCGGAACGCTACTAAGTCCAGGGACGAGAGTTACCCTGAATTCCTGTACAATTTAAGAGTTAATTTGGGCGAGTGGCTAAAGAGCACTGATTCCTACAGTGATAGGGACGCTGTAGTCGAGCGAATTCTTTTGGAGCAGTTTTATAGCTGCCTCCCAGAAAAAGAAAGAAATTGGTTACAGGACCGAGGCGAAATTAAGTCGGCAACTGAAGCTGCCGAACTCATTGAGGAGTACGCTTCGCGCCGACAATTCAGCAACCCAGCAGTAGATAGGCTCCGCAAGCCCAAGTTGAGTGTGAATAACCGTCAGAAAAGGCACTTTGCTAGATTTGCAAACGAAGAAAGGAAGGCTTCTTCAGGCAAACGCCCTAGAAAGGACGGCAATGAGAAAAGTGGGGAAGTGACCAATGCGCAGAACACAAAGAACAAGCTTGGGGCTAGGAAGCCGCTCACATGCTTTAGGTGTAATGAGCAGGGTCACATTGCCGTCAACTGCCGGAAAGAAAAGATTGCTTTCTCGTATGTCAGTGACTGCGATGAAAATATGCAGCTTTTGGAACCTTACATGCATGACCTAGTAGTCAACGGGAAGCCTTGCAAGGTACTGCGCGATTCGGCCGCAACGATGGATGTTGTCCATCCGGCGTATGTGTCGCCTTCCGACTATACAGGACAGTGTGCATGGATCCGCCAGGTAGTGGAGGAACAGAGTGTGTGCTTGCCAATCGCGAACGTGGTCATCGAGGGCCCTTTCGGCAAGTTAACAACCGAGGCTGCCGTTTCAGGAAAGCTTCCTAAGTGCTATCCGTATTTGTTCTCCAACAAATCGGACATGCTACTGCGAAAGAGGGGCATCCTTTTCGGAGACAGAGTTGTGCAAGCCTTAACACGTTCAAAGGCGGGAGAACTAGCTACACTGCTCATTCCAGAAGAATCCACAGCGGAGGAAACGGCAGTTAAAACAGTGGTAGATGCGGAAGATAGCAGGTCAGAAAACTTTGAGAGCGAGGCATCTCAGATAAGTCAACTAGAAAGTGAGCTTGATAAGACACGGAATGAGGACGTTCTAGAGAGTAACCTCTTGCCGCCGGTGTCTAGTAATCTCACGAGACTTCTAAGTGGAACCCGAGAGGACTTAGCTAAGGAGCAAGCCAATGATCCCAAGAATAAGCTCGAAGTACAGTGGGAAGGACCTGCTAAAGTCGTTGCAGAGCTTTCTGACACTAACTACGCAGTGAAAATCCCCGATAGGCGTAAAGCAGTGCGCATTTATCATTGCAATATTATGAAGCCTTATGAGCAGAGGGAAACCATGGTAAATCTAACGTTAAACCTTCCTGAGGAGATTGGGGATAACTTGATTTGCCTCAGCGGAAAAGGAAGCAACGCTCAGGAGCTTCTCAAAAAGACGGAGCAGAGAGGAGAACTAAAGAAATCCCAGCTGTCCGATCTGGGCGAAATAATAACAGAGTTTGAGGCCTGCTTCGTGGACAGGCCAGGCAGGACTGATTTGACTGAGCACGATATTGAGCTGACTTCAGACGTGCCAGTGCGAACAAGGTGCTACCGATTTTCTCCAAGGCAAAGAGAAATTCTGGATAGGGAAGTAACTCGCATGCTGGAATTAGGAGTAATAAAACCCTCGGAAAGCGATTATGCTTCACCTATGATCTTAGTAGAAGCTCCAGGTAAAGACCCTAGGCCTGTGGTAGACTACCGAAAGCTAAATTCTCTCACCAGGGATCAAGTGTTGCCTATTCCGAATATTGAGGAGAGAGTAGAACAGGTCAGTAGAGCGGCATATGTGACTACGCTGGACCTTACTCGAGGATACTGGCAAGTACCGCTCACTGAACGCGCCAGCAGATACGCGGCTTTCGTCACTCCGACGGGCAGCTACCAGCCAACAATGATGAGTTTCGGGCTCAAAAATGCTCCATTTTGTTTTTCCCGACTCATGGATAGGGTTTTAAAGGGGTGTGAAACATTCGCGGTGCCTTATTTAGATGACATTGCGGTTTTTTCCGACTCATGGGCGGACCATATAGTACATCTAAGAGCTGTACTGAGCCTTTTGCGTCAAGCTGGACTAACCGTAAAGGCCGAGAAATGTTGCCTGGCAAGGGCGACCGTGGACTACTTGGGTCACAATGTAGGTCAGGGTTTCAGGAAACCCAGCGAGATTAAGATTTCTGCGGTAGCAGACTACCCGCGGCCGAGCACGAAGACGGAAATTCGAGCATTCCTGGGTCTGACGGGATACTACAAACACTACATCCCTAACTATTCAGCTTTGGCTAGCCCTCTGACCGACGCTCTCCGCAAGACAGAACCGACAAATGTAGTCTGGGACGAACAAAAGGAAGCCTCCTTCGTAAACCTGAAGGCTGTGCTGATTAGCCGTCCGGTATTGCGAGCTCCAGACTATGCCCGAGAATTCACGGTCCAGTGTGATGCCAGTGATCGAGGGTTAGGTGCTGTTCTCTGCCAGAGAGATGACGACGGTAATGAGCACCCCGTGCTCTACCTGAGCAGAAAACTGAGTTCTAGAGAGAGGGCTTATTGCGCGTCAGAGAAAGAGTGCGCTTGCATTGTATGGGCCATTCAAAAATTGCAGTGCTATCTTGGAGGGGCCAAATTCACCGTAGAGACGGACCATTGTCCCCTGGCTTGGCTGCAAACTGCGACATCGAAGAACAGTCGCCTTCTTAGGTGGAGCTTGATTTTGCAGCAGTACAATTTTGAAATAAGATACAAAAAGGGGAAATTAAATGGGAATGCGGACGCGTATAGCCGCTGTTTCTAAGCGGTCCGAGGTGTTCCTCGCCATGTATCCAAATTGATACTCAGGTTCTTTTTTTTTTTCTTTTTTTTTTTCGTGCGCTTGAATATATGTGACTATGTAAAGCAGCACGTTTGGTTTTCGAGGCATACGTGGGTCCTGAACGTCTTCAGAGTGGGCTTTTCTCGAACAACAATGGCAGTTTTCTTTTAACCTGGTCTCTTCAGACGGGAGCCGAGTGCTTGTTTAGACATGTGGTTGAGTTTCAGACAGCTCGAGCAATTTGGCCTACAACAATCAAGACAACGCGACAAGCAACAGCGAGCTTCAAGCGTTCACGTGCAGGCCATTAAGTCGTCTCTTCATGCAGCAGCTGCGACTGCTGCCCTCCGAGACTCTTCTGGCGGGGGAGGAGGCTGTTACGACCGTGCATCCGCATTTGCGCGCTCTATTGTTCGCCTGTGGGCATGGATAAGTGCTGTGGATATGCGCTGTTGGTACAATGGCTCTAAGTGAGCCTGTTTCCAGGAATCCTGTTTTGTAAGCCTGTTTTGCTTTGTGGACACCCTGCAAATGCCAAATTGACCCTGTCAAGAGAACGTCTAGAAAAACACAAAGAAATGTCCCCCTGCGGGAAATAGCCGGAAGTGCTTTCGTTCAATTGTTCACCCTTCCCGTCGAGAAGCGCTATGGTCAAGTAAGGAATGCCTACTGTCCAAAAGAAGACGACAGAGTGACATGTCCGCTGACTTGCAGGACAAGAAAGGAGCATGACGCATACGGCCATTAAGTGATTTCCCAGGAATGCAGGAAAGATTTGCAATTGTCGGAAAGGGACAATGCTGGGATCATTATGTGGCGCGCACGTGTGCTTGGGTTTCTAAGAAGTAAATCCACTTGTCGGAACCAGCCTATCGATTCTTGGCTGAAGAATAGAAATGTACCTCCTCGCCGTTCCCAAGCTTTTCCCGCCAACAAGTGACCAGGCCCAACGAAACAATGCCGGGCCAGTCAGTGCTTCAGATCATCAGTGCAGTGATGTGTTCGATTGGATGCCGATATCTGAGGGGCGTGCCCTGGATTTGGTTGGTCAGCATCTTCAGAGGGGGGCTGGACATAGGGGGTTTTAAGGACAGTGCAGAGCCCGAAAAAAAAGCGCTCTGAGCCCTGGGTAAACGGCTCATCCAGATGCTTCTCGCTATGAACTTTTAACGCTTGCCATTTTGCTGTTATACCCTTCTTCTTCATGTAAATATTCATGTAAATAAGATTTCTCAAAGTGCCATTAAACCTGCTTGTACATATTTCACCAACTTCGAAGATTCAATCCTTCTTCAACCCGGAGCCTCTGCACGCTACCAAGTGAAGGCCGGGTCGACATAGCCCCAGCGTCACGACAAGGATGCTTCTTTTCGGAGGGAGGCAGTGTAGCCGAAGAAGAGAAAGTGCGAGTGTTCGGTGAAGAAAGAAGACGCCAGTGTGGGCGGTCCTTTCGGTGTTCTGGGGATCCCCGCCGTCCCGCTGCCCTGCTGACCTGCGGTCATTGTTATTGTCCTGTTCTTTGGTTAGGACATGACAAATATCTCGCTTACAAGTTTTTTTCGTGCCAAATGAGTAAGGTGACCCTTTGAAAATTGTGTATAAAGAAAAACGAAAAGCTTGTACAAGTTGAGTTGTATGCTACAGGTGGGGTTAGCCTTGCTTATTCTGCCGGCAATTGCTCCACCGTAGCGTCACTTATGTGTTAACGAAAAGTTCTGTTATCTGTGAAATCTGCGCCATTATGCACACAATCACCTATAACAGCACATATTCCACTCCAGCTGTCACCATCTATGCACATATTCACTCAGGGTAAAACAGTCCATTCCAGCTGTCACCATCTAGAGTCAAGATCAGTGTCCTGCAGAAATTGCGTAGGAAGACGTGAAGCCTCCCTTCTGCATGTCTGGTTTCTACTCGGGTAGAAAATGTCTTGAAGTGCACTGTGAAGGACTCCTGTCTTCTTGAAGGAAGCGAGCATCACACACCTTTCCGTGTTGTACTCTGGACAGGACATAACAAGGTTCTATTCCTCGCACACACCACATATAGAACATAGTGGACACGATACCATGGCCCTCTTATGCATCCAGGCGGGAGTACGATCAGAGCCCGTGCGAATTCGATGTAGTGGAGTGGTCTGATATCTTCTCAGTCCCTTAGTTAAACATAGCTTGTGGGTACCGTTTGAGTACCCACCGTTACACTGAAGAGTCTTTTTTGAAAAATCTGTAGGGTCACTGACCACTTCTCACCTGAACAGTATAGAGGCCTCCATCAAATACACTGTAGAAGAAGAAGCCAACGGAAGCATTCCATTTCTGGGTGCCCTAGTGACACGCTCACCGTCCGGCCAAACGTTTAGCGTCTACAGAAAGCCCACCCACACAGGAAGATACCTCGACTTCAAATCGGTGCACCCATTAGCTCACAAACGCTCAGTAGTAGCATCACTCGTAAACCGGGCAGTACACACGTGTTCCGATGAGCATATGCTCAAACAGGAATTGGAAGTTATAACAAGAGACCTGCAAAAGAACTGATATCCGAAAAAGTTTATTCAAAGCATAACCAAACGACAGATCGAAAAGCATTCACAGCCGGAGCCCATACAAAATTCCACCTCGTCATCTCGACCAAAACGCGTGCCCATCCCGTACAACCCAGGCATAAATGAAGCCTTGGCACGTGTTTTCAAGAAGCACAATCTACATATTGCCCACGTGCCAACCAGCAAACTACGCGGCGATCTCGTCAATGTAAAAGACGCTTTGCCCCGTTCAAAGTTCCCGGGTATGATATATAAGGTACCGTGTGATGATTGCAGCTCTGTCTAGATCGGCGAAACTGGAAATCTGCCCAGGCGACTAAAAGAGCACCGCAATGATGTCGCCAAGAGCCGCGTCAAACACTGTGGCAGAGCATGCGCAAAAGCAAGGCCACAAAATTGCTTGGGATGACGTGGAAATCGTCGCTACCGAAAGAAACCTGTCAGCACGACTGCACCTGGAATCTTTGATTATCCAGTCAACGGCAAACACTATCAACAGAACAAAGGGAAACCTTCCCCCGGCTTACGCAAAATCATTACATCGCCTTTTTAAAGCTACTTAAGCGCCTCTTCTATAGCCCGATTCTTCATTGTGAACAAGGAACCCGTAGGGGTTCCGAAACGTCAACCATCTATTTTGACAAGTGGTCAGTGACCTTACAGATTTTTCAACTATGCTACTACCTGACCAGACGGCGTTCCGTCAAACCTTGGGTTACAAGAGTTTTTTATCTTGCGGGGCTCTTTTTTATGGAGGTACCTAACAGTGCTTTATAGGCGAGACTGTCTGCCACCTCGTTGCCTCTGACAACTATGTATGAGGGCACCCAGTGGAAATGTAAAGGCTTTAATTGCTGTGCAGATTCTACACCAAGCTTATAGAGCTTATAGACAGGGCATCAGTAGGGAACCCGCGCTCTAACCTTTGAACGGCAGATTTTTAATCTGTTAGGATCACAACAGGTTGAGCCGGTATGGCAACAGATAGCGTCCGTAAAGCCACCTCAATAGCAACACTTTCAGACGTTGTGGAATATACGGCTTCAGTAAAGCGTGCAGACCACGTATAGTCCATAGAAGGAATGTAAAAAGCCTCTGAGCTACATTTTTTACCTTGTCTACAGAACCTTCAGTGAAAATGTGACGATGGCGGGCATACTCTCTTTCCAAATGTTCATGTACAAGCGAACGCGTTGCCGCTAAAATGAGAACTGCGCTTTGCCCTCACGTGGGGAATCGTGATCATACAGTCGAAGGTCGGAAATCACCAGGGTGGTTTAAACCATTTTCTTTGTCTTCGAACATTAATGCCCAGAGAAGTAAGAGTATTAATTGCCAAATAGGCTCGCGACTCAGATCTCTTGCGGATCCGCTGGAGAAGGGATTGCCCAGCAACCTTCTCTCTGAGGCGGCCAAGTTGCATTAGTAGTCTCTGTGAAACGACCAGGCTATGAGGTTTCCATAGTGACTTATGAAGTACTGCATTGTTCGCTGCCGCCTGAGGAACTCCAATGGCTCTTCTTAGGCACTTTATATGCAAAACCTCGAGACGTTCAAGCTGTGATGCCGAGAAGTAAATTAAATTAATTGATACATTATGCGACTGATCACCAGCGCTTCATTAGGTTTGACCATTGAAGAAGGATGGTTTCCCTATTGCTCATTTGCAATGGTACGATCACTTTGACATGCGAAGATAGATATGAGACAACCGCGTCGACAGCTTTTCGCCACTGTAGACGGGAGTCAATAATGACACCCAAAAAACGCATGTGATTGAGTTGGCAAATGGAAGAATGAGCAAGGTCCATGTTTACTTGCGGACGACGTCTTCCTACATCTGGAAACCGAACAAAGCCTCATTTTCACTGATATAGACAATTCCACAGCTTGAAGGTAAGCTTGTACCGAAAGTAGAGCGTGTCGAGCTATCAGGTCTAATAGCTTGTGTTGGTAGCCAGTAACCCAAATACATATGTCGTAATCATATATTAAAAAAGCGCTTGCCTTCACTTTTTTCGCAATGAATCGGAAATTCCAGCAATTACTACGTTAAAAAGCGCGGGGGACAGACCACTTCTATGAGGAACACCTTGTGATACAGCCATCTTAGTGCTTATGGTACTCCCTAACCGTACTCGAGCCGTGCGACCCCTGAAAAACGAGTACGTGAATCTTAGCATATGGCCCTGTATGCCCATGCCTTGCAACCTGTTCAAAACTGAGCTCTGAAGCACTGTCATAAGCTTTTGCAACGTCAAGAAATATGGCTAAGGTGGAAAGGCCGAAAGCTCTCTGGTGTTCAGTGTAACTCAATAAATCTAAGACGCTATCTTGGGCACTTAGTCATTGCCGGAATCCTGTCATACATGTTGGCAGTGCCTTGATGTCCTCCAGCCACTACGATAAGCGTTCATTTGCCAGCTTCTCCACCTGCTTAGCCACACAGGAGGTCAATCACAAAGGGCGATACGAGACAATATTTGCCAGGCTTCAGCAAGGGACTACATCTGTCACCTTCCATGACGGAGGAACTCGAATGATGAAGTTTCGGAGCTCCTTCCTGAGTTCCAGGGGCAGATTATGCAGCATTTGGTTGGTGATACCGTCGAGTCGTGGTGCATACCGGCGCCGCAGGCCACTGAGCGCAGTATAAAGCTCCCTAAGCGTGAACAGGGCGTCCATGACAGACGTAGAGGAAGCAGGTTGTGTAGATAGGTAATTTCCTGTATTTGCAGTTACAATTACATCTGCAAACTCGCTCCTCTGCCAAGCATGCAATGGGTTTTATCTTACGCATTGCAAGAGGTTCAAAAGGCTTCAAAGGTCCAGGTTCTCAGCAATACTGTCAATGACCCGCCATATTCTCATCTTCGGTGAGAATACAGTCAAACTAGCACAAAATGAGGCCCATTGCCACCGGTAGAACTTCGCGTGCCGCCCAATGCAGAATTCAGCCTATTGTAGATCGTCTTAATGTTTATGTCGCTATTCTCGCTGCTCATAGGTTCCTGCGTTTTAAATCCGGGGCCGGAAAATGATCAGGTAATTTGACCACCGTAATTGCTTCCATCTTACTAGTAATCATTTTGTCAGAACCGTGACTGGAAATTGTTCTACGTGCTCTCTGTACTTGTCCCAGTTGACGACATGGCTGATTTTAGGACCGCCCTTACGAAACCGGCAGCAAAGACAAGAATCTGGTAATGAACACTTCCCATGCTTTCAGGTGCTGTTGTCCACTTCACGCGGATATCAGGTGAATGCAAAGTCAGGTCTATAGCTATCGCTGAGGCTGGAGGCCGGAAGAAAGATGGGCTTCCGTCATTGGCAATACACAGATTCAAACTGTCAATAACGTCTACGAGTTTGCGTCCACGTAATCAGTGTTCCTTTCACCCCACACGCAATGATGGGGGTTCAAATACCAGCAGATAATACGAGGATCTAGGCAGTGGTCGCAGAGCTGCTGCAGAAACAAATCAATCGCTACCTTCTGCGGGGACACCTCCAGGAATGCAATAGAAAGAGTTCGAAAGCCGAGCTGTATTCTCACAACCGCTACTCCAATATCATCCGTGCAAAGATCCGTAACATTTAAAGACACGTGCATAGTTTCCCTTCGTACGTTAAGCGCGGCACTGTCTGCAGGGAATGAATTTATGCTGCTGTTTTTATGGGCGACATATCCGGTCAAATATCTCCCTCTTGGCAGGCCAGCTTCGGACAGACCAATACTGGAACACAAGTCTCTCTAAAAAATAGTTTCAATTCAGATAACCGGATTAAAACCCAGGCGCAGTACCATCGCAGTATAAACAGCACTTTTCGGTCGATTTTAGATCTATGAGGTTAAAGTCAGCCATATTAGTTAGAAAGGAAGTTGGCTTTGAAGATAATCATGGACTTCAGTTACAGTACCAGCTGTAGGAATGTCTTCAGTTTACCAGGCGGCATCGCTGAAACACGTGAACTCAGGACCGCAAACAAAACATGGAGAAGGTCAGACTCACCTTGATTTTTCAGCTCCTTATTTGCGCAATGCACTCACTCACAACGTCGACAAACGATGCCGACGGGACATAATCTCGGCCACAGTAGCTGGTTTTCTTTTCACTTGTAAGGCATTGGAAAGTGCTCCCTGCCATCAAGTCCGGCTATGATCCGATTGCTCAGAAACTTGGCCACTCTTTACTGGAGGTCGAATAACCTATTCGCACGCAGTGGACCTTGACATCTTGCTGGACTCAGGGTCTCAGGGACACTGCTGGTTGACGCGACAACATCCGCATGCAATGCTGGGAACTCTTCAATGCCTGCCTGACCCCGCCGGGGTGGCGCAGTGGTTACGGCGCTCGACTACTGTTCCCAAGGACGCGGGATCGAATCCCGGCCTCGGCGGCAGCTTTTCGATGGAGGCGAAAAGCAAGGCGCCCGTGTGCTGTGCGTTGTCAGTGCACGTTAAAGAACCTCAGGCGGTCGAAATTTCCGGAGTCCTCCACTACGGCGTCTCTCATAGCCTGAGTTGCTTTGGGACGTTAAACCCCAGAAACCAAACCAAACCATCTTCAATTCCTGGTACAGGCTTCTCAGTCTGTTGGGTTTTGGGACCAACAATGAAAGGTATTCGACGCTGTAGAGCGCTCACACGGAAGGGACAGCCACCGAAACTCGCTGGATGATCACCACCGCAGTTGGCACTGCCAATATCTGCCCTTGCAGGCTCTAAAATTTTGGTCGCCACCGCACCTCTTGCAGCGTCGATCCTTCTGCTAACTTTAGCCACATGTCCAAAAGGTTGGCATCTTAAACACCGTGCTTCAGTGAAATCGGAGACTGCGTGTTTTGTGAATCCCAGGTCAAATGTTTTGGGGCGCTCGGAGTTGGGAGCGAATGTCAGCACAACAGAGTTGGTAGGTTTCGCAGCCCATTCCTTGAGTCTCCACACGGCGCATGAGTCGCTTCACGTGCAGAACAGCTCGTGGTTTCAAATAATCAAGTAGGTCGCTTTCTGAATACCACTTATAGGTACCCCATAATAACACAGGCGTTCATGTAGGGATAGGGAAACCGCACTTTAACTT